>NW_021137820.1:0-1200 GCF_004193835.3 Ostrinia furnacalis | reverse complement strand
CTGACAACCATCTACAGGCTCTCGGCCTATACGGTGGAGGAATGGCCCGAAGCACCCATGACCCGGTAGAACCTGGGTCGCCCTTTGTGTGAGGCGATCATGCCGTCGCACCCACTCCTCTAATACAGGCAGAACTGCCTCTATGGTGCGACGTAAAATTTGGCTGACGGCCAGGCGTACCCTTCAGCACTCTAGGGCCTAGATCCTCAAGCCTCTACCTTTTGGTTTCCACCTCTCGTGGTGCACTTGGGACCTATGGTCACCTCGCAACTGGCGTCTATTCTCGGTTGTCGACACTAGCTTTGTCGCCACTGAGGATGAATGGCATAAATAATATCGATTGTCACCAGTGGTGACACATACTTTCCCAGTTGTAGCTACAGGCTTTCTCACAACTTATGACAAATTAGAAAAATACATCCCAATTATGCCTAGTGGAGACGTAAACAAATATTGACACAAATGTCATCGTGCATGACATACGTAAAGTAAAAGTTAAGTAAAACCAGATGAATACAAATATTATTAATCCCAACTATCCCAACTAGTCCCAACTAATATTATAAATGCGAAAGTAACTCTGTCTGTCTGTCTGTCTGTCTGTCTGTTACGCTTTCCCGCTTAAACCTCGCAACCGATTTTGATGAAATTTGGCATAGAGATAGTTTGAGTCCCGGGAAAGAACATAGGATAGTTTTTATCCCGGTTTTTGAAACAGGGACGCGCGCGATAAAGTTTTTCTGTGACAGACAAAATTCCACGCGGGCGAAGCCGCGGACGGAAAGCTAGTAGCCTATAATTATGTTAATCTGGTTTATAAACAATAATACTGTAAAGTTTCAACAAAATCCGTTCAGTAGTTTTTGAGTGAAAGAGTAACAAACATCCAGACATCCAAACTTTCGCATTTATAATATTAGTAGGATTGTTATACGTCGCCACTAATGACAATATTTTTTTTTCCCATTTATCCTCAGTAGGGACATAGTGTCCACAACCGGGAATAGACGGACTGCGGATACTATGCGGTATCCACGAATTACCTCAGCCTGTCAGTGATATCATGCGTTGCGCTTTTTTGAACAGTAGGATGTTCCACGACTACACAGCACTGTGCCATACTCGAGCCCCATATAGGACCATATAACACGAGACGCAAAAGTATAGTCAGCGACTCAGTGCAGCCGGGTCTCCGAGATT